>NC_141683.1:5859543-5872043 GCF_028749965.1 Puma concolor | reverse complement strand
AGGGACCACTGGGTAACACGCCGGCCCCTTTGCCCAAGGATGGAAGGGACCGACGTGTCCTGCAATTGGAATGACGAGTTGGCGACAAGTGCGCCCAGTCCCCCGGGGTGCCTCGACCGGCACCCACCTGCCTGGCTGCTGGGTTGTCTTCCCCCGTGGCTCCCACGGCACCTCACCCCTGTCTCACCTCCAGTGCCCCGGGGGGGGGGGGTGGTCCGGGCCGTGCCCGGATGCCTCTTCCCTCCTCCACCTCCCGGGCACAGCGGTCGGACTCTGCGCTCGCATCGGCGCCCAAGACCGGCGTGCCCCTGGGGTCCGCTCTCCGTCGCCGGGGAGAGACGCAGCCAGCCAGGTCGTGGCGCTCCCGCCCCGCGTGGGGCAGGGAAGCCGCCCGAGAGGTTCCAGGCCCGAGGGGGGCTGCTCGGCCAGGTGACGGGACTCAGGGCTGCGCGTGGCTCACCTGACCCACGCGCCCGGCACCGCCACCGCGGGCACCTCAGGAGGGAGGACAGGATGGCTCGTCAGCGTGGCCAGCTAGGAGCGCCACCGGAGGGGGCGGTGGGGGTCCGAGCACACTCGGGGGGCAGGGGCGCCTGCGCACACTGGTGGTCCCGGCGGGGGACAGAGGCCGCCCCGGCCACTCGCGTCTCGGGCTGTGGAAGCCAAGGTGCCAGGCGAGCGCGTGCACGGGGCGGGGGACGTGGGGGGGGGGGGGAAGTGCGAAGGGGAGAGGCGATGCCGAGGGCCTCCGGTGGGCCAGCCAGGCCAAAAGGCTCGGACGGGCCGAGGTGGCAGGGCGAGACTTGGGGCTGCCCGTCGGGGCGTGGCAGGTGGCCTTGTGTGCACCCGTCCATCGTGGCGGCGGGGCCCGCGACAAGCTAGCCAGCTCTGGCCGGGCGTGCTGGCGTGGGCTAAAAGGGGGTGGTGCGGGTGCACTGGGGACGGGACGGTGGGGGGCTCGGCTCGGCCGGCCGGGAGGGGAGGCCCCGGAGGGCCAGAGGAAGAAGAAAGGCTTCCCTGACCGGGAATCGAACCCGGGCCGCGGCGGTGAGAGCGCCGAATCCTAACCACTAGACCACCAGGGAGCGACAGGCTGCGCGCCTGGCCTGCACCCCCTGGACCCAGCGCCTCCATTCCACCCACGCGGCTGCGCTTGGGCCCCGAGGCCCCTGCCTCTGCACGTCCAGCCGCCCGCGGGCCCCACGCAGTCCACCCGGCCCGCTGGCAGCACCCGCAAAACGCTGCGCGCCCGCCGCCCTCGCACCCGCACGCCGCCTGGGGCCACGTGCCCAGCGCCCAGCGCCCAGCGGGCCGGCTCGCCGTCCCCCACTGCCAGCGCCCGGCGGGTCTGGCCAGGAGGGCCCCGGAGCGGCGCAAAAGGTCGGGCGGCTGCGTTGGCCGGGAATCGAACCCGGGTCAACTGCTTGGAAGGCAGCTATGCTCACCACTATACCACCAACGCTGTACGGCCCGGGCCGGCCGGACGCGGCCGGCCCAGGGTGCGCTCCGGCGCCTTCTCGCCTTGGCGCTCGCTCGCCGCTGCTGCTGCCGCCGCCGCCCGGCGCAGCCCTGCCCCGACGTCCCGCCCGGCCGCAGCTCTGCCCGGCCACCACGGGCTCCGGCCACCACGGGCTCCGGCCGCCCGGCGCCCCAGCCTCGCCCCTCCGACTCAGCTGCGCCGGCCGGTCGCCGGGTACGCCCGCCCGCCCTGCGCCCCGCGCCCCGCGCCCCGCGCCTGGCGCCCACCGCCGCCCGCCTCTGGAGGGCGCTCTGGCCGCCTGGCCGCTCTCGGGCCCTCGGAGGCCGGCTGGGGAGCCCCGCCACGTCCCCGGCCCGGCGTCTTCCGCGTCCTCCGCGGCCCGAAGCTAGCGGCCCGGCCCGGCCCGGCCCGGCCCGGCGCGGGAAGGAGCAGAGGGGGCGGGCGCAGGCCACACCACCTCCCGCATCCAGACGGGACCGGACCCATCTGCCTCCCACCCGAGCGACACCCACGGCGCCTGCGCGGCTGGGCGGCTGGGCGGCACGTCGCCGAGGAGCTCGCCGTGGCTGCCGCGGGGACCACACGAGGCCCCGGCTGCGCGGTGGCGACCCAGCGTCCGGCCTCGAGCCACGCAAAGGGCTGGGGCCGGTGGACGGTGGGCAGGCCGGGCACGCGCCGCCGGCCGGACGACGGACGGCCGAGAAGAAGCGCCCCTGCCCCTCGGGAGCAAGAGGCGGGACCCAGAGCTGCGCAGGCCACCAAAAAGGGCGTCTTGCCTCCCCGTCGGGGAATCGAACCCCGGTCTCCCGCGTGACAGGCGGGGATACTCACCACTATACTAACGAGGACGGCGGCGGCCGGCCACCCGGGCGCCCGACCCCTCTCCGGCTGCCTCCCCACGCCTGCCCCTGCCTGCCCTCGCTCGACGCCCTGCCCTGCACAGGCGCCCGGCACGGCACGGGCCACGCCCCACCCGACCCCAGCCCCGCTTCGGTCCCCTCTCCCGCACGGCAGCCCCCAGCCCCGACTCGGAGTCCGCCCGGACCCGGGGCCCACACACGGACCCGGACGGCGCTCAGTACTCCCAACGAGCGCTGCCTCTCTCTCGTCTGCCAGGCGGGCATCGCGCCGGGAGAAAAGGCCCCAGACGGCAAGCGGGGCTGCGAGGGCGAGGGCGAGGAAGGCGGGGTGGGGAGCAGGGCAAGGGGCGCCGACGCTGGACGGGGCCTGCAGGGAGCTGGGGGTGGGGGTGCGACAGCGACGGGAGCCGCGCTGGCGGCGGCGGCGGCGGCGGCGGCGGCGGCGGCGGCGGCGAGGCGGCTGGCCGTGCTCCTCCGGGGCAGCCGCGCGTGTCTCGCCCCTTGCGCACCCACACAGCCGCCAGCCGGGCGCCATGACGGCCAAGGACGCCAGCGTTAGCGCCGCGTCCCAGCCAGGCCAGCGGCGACGCGCCCACACCCGCCGTCAGGATGGCCGAGCGGTCTAAGGCGCTGCGTTCAGGTCGCAGTCTCCCCTGGAGGCGTGGGTTCGAATCCCACTCCTGACACGCCCACCTTTTGGCCCGCCCCACACAGCAGCCACGCCACCCGGGACTGGACCACACCCTCTCGCGGCCGCGGCCCGCCTCGCACCCGAGCACACGCTGCCCGGGACCGAGCTCCAGCCCCTCCACCCTCGCCGCCTCGGGCTCTGAGCGCGCGCGCGCGCGCGCGCGCACACACACACGCACTGCCCGGCGACTCGAGCGCCTTTCCCACACCCGCAGGCTTCGCTGACTTCGCACCCGCTGCTTTCTGGAGGCTCTTTGGTCCTCCTTCTCGTCTATTCCCGCCCCTGCCCTCCTCACCCCGGCACTCGCGAACCAGCCCAGGCTGCAAAGCTCCCCGCGCTTCCCGCTCCCACTTGGGGCCGCTGGACAGCGCCTGGCTCTTCCAGCCAGCCGTCCGCTTCCGCCGCCACCGGCAACACGCACCCACCCCACCGTCACCCCGTGCTTTCCCCCCGGCCCTAGTCCATTCTCTCCACACCCTCCCGAGGCGGCCCACACGATTCTCCACCTAGGGGCCTTCCCCTGGCCACACCTACCTGCCTGCCTGTCTGCCTCCCGGGAGCCATACAGCCCAGCCGTCTGCTGGCCAGCCGGCGGCGCGGACCCCTCCCTTCTGGGGGCCTGGCTCACGAGTCCAAGCCGGGAAGGTGGCTGCAGGGAGCAGTGAGCGGAAGCCCTAGACCCCCAGGCCATCCAGCCGGGCGCCACAGCGCATCTCCTGGCTCGGGGAGGCCGCCGGCCGGCCACTCCGCCCCAGCGTTCCTCCCGGATCCAAGACCGCCCTCCTGCCTCCCAACCTGTCAAGGCACCGAGCCGGACCCCTAGGGAGAGGCGCCTGCCAGCGCGCTCAGGCCTTTGCTCTCTTGGCCCGAGACGCACTCAGAGGCGCAGGCGGCGCTACCTGGCCTCTAACTCCGACAGACGCCGGCGCCAGCGCAAACACACACCCACCCACACACACACACACACACACACACACACACACACACAAAGACACACAGCCCACCCGCCCCGCCCCCCGCCCCCGCCCCCAGCCCCCGGCCCCATGGCTCCACACACGAGAGGTCCGTTCCCCACCCCGTCCTCCAGGACACACACTGCACGCGCGAGAAAACCATCCGCCAAATGGACTCTGGCTCGGGGCTGGGAGTAGCTGAAGGCAAGGTCCCTCGCCTGCCTGCACCTGCCACAGATGGCTCCGGCTGTTTGGGGTTCGGGCGCTGGCCGGGCTGGGTCCGGCTCCTGGCTGCCTCTGCGGACACGGGCAGGCTGTGGAGGCGGCCCTGGACGAGGGACAAAGCACGGGATGAGCCCAGTCCGCCTCCGTGCCTTCCTCTGCCCGGACGTCCGTGCCGCGCCGCGCCGCGCCCCAGGGGCTGGCTCTCCGCGTGCCTGGAGCCTGTCTTGCAGACCGCCCGCCTCCTGCTCCCACGGAGCAGACGCTCACGCTCACGCTCACGCTCACGCTCACTACTGGCGGGGACCGGCAACGGAGGCGGCCGGCGCCGCTGGGGAAGCCCTCTGTGGACCACGTCCGTGGGTGCATGGGTGGTTCAGTGGTAGAATTCTCGCCTGCCACGCGGGAGGCCCGGGTTCGATTCCCGGCCCATGCAACGCGCCATCCCCTTTTGGCCCCGCAGCGCCAACTGCGCGCTACGCTTCCTCTCTCCCACCTTCAGAGCACCTGGCCAAAGCCACCTCTGCTCCTCTCTGGGGGCCCGCCCACGCCCCATCCCGTCCCCGCCCCTGCCGCACAACCCCTTCCTCCTCCCTGGCTCGCTCGCCCTGGGGACAGAACTCCGCCCGCCCGGGAGCCAAGGGCCCATCCGCGCCCGCCCACACACCTGCCTTGCCCTTCTTCTCTTTAACGACGCTCGCCTCGCTCCAGTCTCCCGATTCACTGCAAGGAACGCATCCACGCACCAACTCGCGCTGCCACCCGCACGCTCCTCCCCTTCCCTCGCACCGCCGCCCCTCCCACCAGCCCCCCCTCCCCGACACACACACACACACACACACACACACGCACGCTCTGGCTCACTCTACCCACACTCCAGAAATCCTCCCCTTTTGCACAACCGGCAGAAACCAAGCTGCCACGCCTAGGTGCGCTATACAGCCCATCGTCCGCGAGGGTCGCTCACAGACTCCAGGTGGCACCGGCACCCGCACCCGCAAGACCCCAGCGTGCCTAACGTCATGGTCGCGCAGGCCCTTGATTCTCTGCGACCCGCTTCGCCGCCGCGCTACCGTGCCAACGCGGCTTCCTCTTCCACCGCTAGAGCCACCCACGGCACCAAAGTCCACCACCGTCCTCCATCCCTCTCCCACCCCGACCTCCACCCCTCCACCCCTCCACACACACCCACACGCACACACACACGCAAAAGCAAGGACTCCGAGGAAACTTCCCGTGGGCACGGGAAGCACCCGGAGACCCACGGCCGCCGCGGCTCCTCCGCACCGCTGCAGGGGGCTTGTGCGGTTGAAGCGAGTGTGCCCCGGCAGGTGTGCGCGGCGCACCGGCTGACCGCTTGGCCTCGAGAGGGGACACCTCTGATCACAGAACAAATCCCCGGCGGACAGGGGTGTCCAAGTTGGGGCGGGAAGGAGACTGAGGTGTGCGATGGACCTTGGGAGGCATCCGCAGAAGAGGACGGATACAGACAGGGGTGGACAGAGGGACGGACGGCGCCTATCATGGCGAGGCACAGGGCGAGGCGGGATGGGAAACTGTGCAAAGTGCAACTGGGAAAAGTGTGCGTGAGTGGGAGGGGTGGTGGAGGACGCCGCTCATCGGGGGTGTGGGGTGGGGCGCGGAGGTGGCGAAAGGGACCACTGGGTAACACGCCGGCCCCTTTGCCCAAGGATGGAAGGGACCGACGTGTCCTGCAATTGGAATGACGAGTTGGCGACAAGTGCGCCCAGTCCCCCGGGGTGCCTCGACCGGCACCCACCTGCCTGGCTGCTGGGTTGTCTTCCCCCGTGGCTCCCACGGCACCTCACCCCTGTCTCACCTCCAGTGCCCCGGGGGGGGGGGGTGGTCCGGGCCGTGCCCGGATGCCTCTTCCCTCCTCCACCTCCCGGGCACAGCGGTCGGACTCTGCGCTCGCATCGGCGCCCAAGACCGGCGTGCCCCTGGGGTCCGCTCTCCGTCGCCGGGGAGAGACGCAGCCAGCCAGGTCGTGGCGCTCCCGCCCCGCGTGGGGCAGGGAAGCCGCCCGAGAGGTTCCAGGCCCGAGGGGGGCTGCTCGGCCAGGTGACGGGACTCAGGGCTGCGCGTGGCTCACCTGACCCACGCGCCCGGCACCGCCACCGCGGGCACCTCAGGAGGGAGGACAGGATGGCTCGTCAGCGTGGCCAGCTAGGAGCGCCACCGGAGGGGGCGGTGGGGGTCCGAGCACACTCGGGGGGCAGGGGCGCCTGCGCACACTGGTGGTCCCGGCGGGGGACAGAGGCCGCCCCGGCCACTCGCGTCTCGGGCTGTGGAAGCCAAGGTGCCAGGCGAGCGCGTGCACGGGGCGGGGGACGTGGGGGGGGGGGGGAAGTGCGAAGGGGAGAGGCGATGCCGAGGGCCTCCGGTGGGCCAGCCAGGCCAAAAGGCTCGGACGGGCCGAGGTGGCAGGGCGAGACTTGGGGCTGCCCGTCGGGGCGTGGCAGGTGGCCTTGTGTGCACCCGTCCATCGTGGCGGCGGGGCCCGCGACAAGCTAGCCAGCTCTGGCCGGGCGTGCTGGCGTGGGCTAAAAGGGGGTGGTGCGGGTGCACTGGGGACGGGACGGTGGGGGGCTCGGCTCGGCCGGCCGGGAGGGGAGGCCCCGGAGGGCCAGAGGAAGAAGAAAGGCTTCCCTGACCGGGAATCGAACCCGGGCCGCGGCGGTGAGAGCGCCGAATCCTAACCACTAGACCACCAGGGAGCGACAGGCTGCGCGCCTGGCCTGCACCCCCTGGACCCAGCGCCTCCATTCCACCCACGCGGCTGCGCTTGGGCCCCGAGGCCCCTGCCTCTGCACGTCCAGCCGCCCGCGGGCCCCACGCAGTCCACCCGGCCCGCTGGCAGCACCCGCAAAACGCTGCGCGCCCGCCGCCCTCGCACCCGCACGCCGCCTGGGGCCACGTGCCCAGCGCCCAGCGCCCAGCGGGCCGGCTCGCCGTCCCCCACTGCCAGCGCCCGGCGGGTCTGGCCAGGAGGGCCCCGGAGCGGCGCAAAAGGTCGGGCGGCTGCGTTGGCCGGGAATCGAACCCGGGTCAACTGCTTGGAAGGCAGCTATGCTCACCACTATACCACCAACGCTGTACGGCCCGGGCCGGCCGGACGCGGCCGGCCCAGGGTGCGCTCCGGCGCCTTCTCGCCTTGGCGCTCGCTCGCCGCTGCTGCTGCCGCCGCCGCCCGGCGCAGCCCTGCCCCGACGTCCCGCCCGGCCGCAGCTCTGCCCGGCCACCACGGGCTCCGGCCACCACGGGCTCCGGCCGCCCGGCGCCCCAGCCTCGCCCCTCCGACTCAGCTGCGCCGGCCGGTCGCCGGGTACGCCCGCCCGCCCTGCGCCCCGCGCCCCGCGCCCCGCGCCTGGCGCCCACCGCCGCCCGCCTCTGGAGGGCGCTCTGGCCGCCTGGCCGCTCTCGGGCCCTCGGAGGCCGGCTGGGGAGCCCCGCCACGTCCCCGGCCCGGCGTCTTCCGCGTCCTCCGCGGCCCGAAGCTAGCGGCCCGGCCCGGCCCGGCCCGGCCCGGCGCGGGAAGGAGCAGAGGGGGCGGGCGCAGGCCACACCACCTCCCGCATCCAGACGGGACCGGACCCATCTGCCTCCCACCCGAGCGACACCCACGGCGCCTGCGCGGCTGGGCGGCTGGGCGGCACGTCGCCGAGGAGCTCGCCGTGGCTGCCGCGGGGACCACACGAGGCCCCGGCTGCGCGGTGGCGACCCAGCGTCCGGCCTCGAGCCACGCAAAGGGCTGGGGCCGGTGGACGGTGGGCAGGCCGGGCACGCGCCGCCGGCCGGACGACGGACGGCCGAGAAGAAGCGCCCCTGCCCCTCGGGAGCAAGAGGCGGGACCCAGAGCTGCGCAGGCCACCAAAAAGGGCGTCTTGCCTCCCCGTCGGGGAATCGAACCCCGGTCTCCCGCGTGACAGGCGGGGATACTCACCACTATACTAACGAGGACGGCGGCGGCCGGCCACCCGGGCGCCCGACCCCTCTCCGGCTGCCTCCCCACGCCTGCCCCTGCCTGCCCTCGCTCGACGCCCTGCCCTGCACAGGCGCCCGGCACGGCACGGGCCACGCCCCACCCGACCCCAGCCCCGCTTCGGTCCCCTCTCCCGCACGGCAGCCCCCAGCCCCGACTCGGAGTCCGCCCGGACCCGGGGCCCACACACGGACCCGGACGGCGCTCAGTACTCCCAACGAGCGCTGCCTCTCTCTCGTCTGCCAGGCGGGCATCGCGCCGGGAGAAAAGGCCCCAGACGGCAAGCGGGGCTGCGAGGGCGAGGGCGAGGAAGGCGGGGTGGGGAGCAGGGCAAGGGGCGCCGACGCTGGACGGGGCCTGCAGGGAGCTGGGGGTGGGGGTGCGACAGCGACGGGAGCCGCGCTGGCGGCGGCGGCGGCGGCGGCGGCGGCGGCGGCGGCGGCGAGGCGGCTGGCCGTGCTCCTCCGGGGCAGCCGCGCGTGTCTCGCCCCTTGCGCACCCACACAGCCGCCAGCCGGGCGCCATGACGGCCAAGGACGCCAGCGTTAGCGCCGCGTCCCAGCCAGGCCAGCGGCGACGCGCCCACACCCGCCGTCAGGATGGCCGAGCGGTCTAAGGCGCTGCGTTCAGGTCGCAGTCTCCCCTGGAGGCGTGGGTTCGAATCCCACTCCTGACACGCCCACCTTTTGGCCCGCCCCACACAGCAGCCACGCCACCCGGGACTGGACCACACCCTCTCGCGGCCGCGGCCCGCCTCGCACCCGAGCACACGCTGCCCGGGACCGAGCTCCAGCCCCTCCACCCTCGCCGCCTCGGGCTCTGAGCGCGCGCGCGCGCGCGCGCACACACACACGCACTGCCCGGCGACTCGAGCGCCTTTCCCACACCCGCAGGCTTCGCTGACTTCGCACCCGCTGCTTTCTGGAGGCTCTTTGGTCCTCCTTCTCGTCTATTCCCGCCCCTGCCCTCCTCACCCCGGCACTCGCGAACCAGCCCAGGCTGCAAAGCTCCCCGCGCTTCCCGCTCCCACTTGGGGCCGCTGGACAGCGCCTGGCTCTTCCAGCCAGCCGTCCGCTTCCGCCGCCACCGGCAACACGCACCCACCCCACCGTCACCCCGTGCTTTCCCCCCGGCCCTAGTCCATTCTCTCCACACCCTCCCGAGGCGGCCCACACGATTCTCCACCTAGGGGCCTTCCCCTGGCCACACCTACCTGCCTGCCTGTCTGCCTCCCGGGAGCCATACAGCCCAGCCGTCTGCTGGCCAGCCGGCGGCGCGGACCCCTCCCTTCTGGGGGCCTGGCTCACGAGTCCAAGCCGGGAAGGTGGCTGCAGGGAGCAGTGAGCGGAAGCCCTAGACCCCCAGGCCATCCAGCCGGGCGCCACAGCGCATCTCCTGGCTCGGGGAGGCCGCCGGCCGGCCACTCCGCCCCAGCGTTCCTCCCGGATCCAAGACCGCCCTCCTGCCTCCCAACCTGTCAAGGCACCGAGCCGGACCCCTAGGGAGAGGCGCCTGCCAGCGCGCTCAGGCCTTTGCTCTCTTGGCCCGAGACGCACTCAGAGGCGCAGGCGGCGCTACCTGGCCTCTAACTCCGACAGACGCCGGCGCCAGCGCAAACACACACCCACCCACACACACACACACACACACACACACACACACACACACACACAAAGACACACAGCCCACCCGCCCCGCCCCCCGCCCCCGCCCCCAGCCCCCGGCCCCATGGCTCCACACACGAGAGGTCCGTTCCCCACCCCGTCCTCCAGGACACACACTGCACGCGCGAGAAAACCATCCGCCAAACGGACTCTGGCTCGGGGCTGGGAGTAGCTGAAGGCAAGGTCCCTCGCCTGCCTGCACCTGCCACAGATGGCTCCGGCTGTTTGGGGTTCGGGCGCTGGCCGGGCTGGGTCCGGCTCCTGGCTGCCTCTGCGGACACGGGCAGGCTGTGGAGGCGGCCCTGGACGAGGGACAAAGCACGGGATGAGCCCAGTCCGCCTCCGTGCCTTCCTCTGCCCGGACGTCCGTGCCGCGCCGCGCCGCGCCCCAGGGGCTGGCTCTCCGCGTGCCTGGAGCCTGTCTTGCAGACCGCCCGCCTCCTGCTCCCACGGAGCAGACGCTCACGCTCACGCTCACGCTCACGCTCACTACTGGCGGGGACCGGCAACGGAGGCGGCCGGCGCCGCTGGGGAAGCCCTCTGTGGACCACGTCCGTGGGTGCATGGGTGGTTCAGTGGTAGAATTCTCGCCTGCCACGCGGGAGGCCCGGGTTCGATTCCCGGCCCATGCAACGCGCCATCCCCTTTTGGCCCCGCAGCGCCAACTGCGCGCTACGCTTCCTCTCTCCCACCTTCAGAGCACCTGGCCAAAGCCACCTCTGCTCCTCTCTGGGGGCCCGCCCACGCCCCATCCCGTCCCCGCCCCTGCCGCACAACCCCTTCCTCCTCCCTGGCTCGCTCGCCCTGGGGACAGAACTCCGCCCGCCCGGGAGCCAAGGGCCCATCCGCGCCCGCCCACACACCTGCCTTGCCCTTCTTCTCTTTAACGACGCTCGCCTCGCTCCAGTCTCCCGATTCACTGCAAGGAACGCATCCACGCACCAACTCGCGCTGCCACCCGCACGCTCCTCCCCTTCCCTCGCACCGCCGCCCCTCCCACCAGCCCCCCCTCCCCGACACACACACACACACACACACACACACGCACGCTCTGGCTCACTCTACCCACACTCCAGAAATCCTCCCCTTTTGCACAACCGGCAGAAACCAAGCTGCCACGCCTAGGTGCGCTATACAGCCCATCGTCCGCGAGGGTCGCTCACAGACTCCAGGTGGCACCGGCACCCGCACCCGCAAGACCCCAGCGTGCCTAACGTCATGGTCGCGCAGGCCCTTGATTCTCTGCGACCCGCTTCGCCGCCGCGCTACCGTGCCAACGCGGCTTCCTCTTCCACCGCTAGAGCCACCCACGGCACCAAAGTCCACCACCGTCCTCCATCCCTCTCCCACCCCGACCTCCACCCCTCCACCCCTCCACACACACCCACACGCACACACACACGCAAAAGCAAGGACTCCGAGGAAACTTCCCGTGGGCACGGGAAGCACCCGGAGACCCACGGCCGCCGCGGCTCCTCCGCACCGCTGCAGGGGGCTTGTGCGGTTGAAGCGAGTGTGCCCCGGCAGGTGTGCGCGGCGCACCGGCTGACCGCTTGGCCTCGAGAGGGGACACCTCTGATCACAGAACAAATCCCCGGCGGACAGGGGTGTCCAAGTTGGGGCGGGAAGGAGACTGAGGTGTGCGATGGACCTTGGGAGGCATCCGCAGAAGAGGACGGATACAGACAGGGGTGGACAGAGGGACGGACGGCGCCTATCATGGCGAGGCACAGGGCGAGGCGGGATGGGAAACTGTGCAAAGTGCAACTGGGAAAAGTGTGCGTGAGTGGGAGGGGTGGTGGAGGACGCCGCTCATCGGGGGTGTGGGGTGGGGCGCGGAGGTGGCGAAAGGGACCACTGGGTAACACGCCGGCCCCTTTGCCCAAGGATGGAAGGGACCGACGTGTCCTGCAATTGGAATGACGAGTTGGCGACAAGTGCGCCCAGTCCCCCGGGGTGCCTCGACCGGCACCCACCTGCCTGGCTGCTGGGTTGTCTTCCCCCGTGGCTCCCACGGCACCTCACCCCTGTCTCACCTCCAGTGCCCCGGGGGGGGGGGGTGGTCCGGGCCGTGCCCGGATGCCTCTTCCCTCCTCCACCTCCCGGGCACAGCGGTCGGACTCTGCGCTCGCATCGGCGCCCAAGACCGGCGTGCCCCTGGGGTCCGCTCTCCGTCGCCGGGGAGAGACGCAGCCAGCCAGGTCGTGGCGCTCCCGCCCCGCGTGGGGCAGGGAAGCCGCCCGAGAGGTTCCAGGCCCGAGGGGGGCTGCTCGGCCAGGTGACGGGACTCAGGGCTGCGCGTGGCTCACCTGACCCACGCGCCCGGCACCGCCACCGCGGGCACCTCAGGAGGGAGGACAGGATGGCTCGTCAGCGTGGCCAGCTAGGAGCGCCACCGGAGGGGGCGGTGGGGGTCCGAGCACACTCGGGGGGCAGGGGCGCCTGCGCACACTGGTGGTCCCGGCGGGGGACAGAGGCCGCCCCGGCCACTCGCGTCTCGGGCTGTGGAAGCCAAGGTGCCAGGCGAGCGCGTGCACGGGGCGGGGGACGTGGGGGGGGGGGGGAAGTGCGAAGGGGAGAGGCGATGCCGAGGGCCTCCGGTGGGCCAGCCAGGCCAAAAGGCTCGG
>NC_141683.1:5834543-5854543 GCF_028749965.1 Puma concolor | reverse complement strand
GGAAAAGTGTGCGTGAGTGGGAGGGGTGGTGGAGGACGCCGCTCATCGGGGGTGTGGGGTGGGGCGCGGAGGTGGCGAAAGGGACCACTGGGTAACACGCCGGCCCCTTTGCCCAAGGATGGAAGGGACCGACGTGTCCTGCAATTGGAATGACGAGTTGGCGACAAGTGCGCCCAGTCCCCCGGGGTGCCTCGACCGCCACCCACCTGCCTGGCTGCTGGGTTGTCTTCCCCCGTGGCTCCCACGGCACCTCACCCCTGTCTCACCTCCAGTGCCCCGGGGGGGGGGGGGTGGTCCGGGCCGTGCCCGGATGCCTCTTCCCTCCTCCACCTCCCGGGCACAGCGGTCGGACTCTGCGCTCGCATCGGCGCCCAAGACCGGCGTGCCCCTGGGGTCCGCTCTCCGTCGCCGGGGAGAGACGCAGCCAGCCAGGTCGTGGCGCTCCCGCCCCGCGTGGGGCAGGGAAGCCGCCCGAGAGGTTCCAGGCCCGAGGGGGGCTGCTCGGCCAGGTGACGGGACTCAGGGCTGCGCGTGGCTCACCTGACCCACGCGCCCGGCACCGCCACCGCGGGCACCTCAGGAGGGAGGACAGGATGGCTCGTCAGCGTGGCCAGCTAGGAGCGCCACCGGAGGGGGCGGTGGGGGTCCGAGCACACTCGGGGGGCAGGGGCGCCTGCGCACACTGGTGGTCCCGGCGGGGGACAGAGGCCGCCCCGGCCACTCGCGTCTCGGGCTGTGGAAGCCAAGGTGCCAGGCGAGCGCGTGCACGGGGCGGGGGACGTGGGGGGGGGGGGGAAGTGCGAAGGGGAGAGGCGATGCCGAGGGCCTCCGGTGGGCCAGCCAGGCCAAAAGGCTCGGACGGGCCGAGGTGGCAGGGCGAGACTTGGGGCTGCCCGTCGGGGCGTGGCAGGTGGCCTTGTGTGCACCCGTCCATCGTGGCGGCGGGGCCCGCGACAAGCTAGCCAGCTCTGGCCGGGCGTGCTGGCGTGGGCTAAAAGGGGGTGGTGCGGGTGCACTGGGGACGGGACGGTGGGGGGCTCGGCTCGGCCGGCCGGGAGGGGAGGCCCCGGAGGGCCAGAGGAAGAAGAAAGGCTTCCCTGACCGGGAATCGAACCCGGGCCGCGGCGGTGAGAGCGCCGAATCCTAACCACTAGACCACCAGGGAGCGACAGGCTGCGCGCCTGGCCTGCACCCCCTGGACCCAGCGCCTCCATTCCACCCACGCGGCTGCGCTTGGGCCCCGAGGCCCCTGCCTCTGCACGTCCAGCCGCCCGCGGGCCCCACGCAGTCCACCCGGCCCGCTGGCAGCACCCGCAAAACGCTGCGCGCCCGCCGCCCTCGCACCCGCACGCCGCCTGGGGCCACGTGCCCAGCGCCCAGCGCCCAGCGGGCCGGCTCGCCGTCCCCCACTGCCAGCGCCCGGCGGGTCTGGCCAGGAGGGCCCCGGAGCGGCGCAAAAGGTCGGGCGGCTGCGTTGGCCGGGAATCGAACCCGGGTCAACTGCTTGGAAGGCAGCTATGCTCACCACTATACCACCAACGCTGTACGGCCCGGGCCGGCCGGACGCGGCCGGCCCAGGGTGCGCTCCGGCGCCTTCTCGCCTTGGCGCTCGCTCGCCGCTGCTGCTGCCGCCGCCGCCCGGCGCAGCCCTGCCCCGACGTCCCGCCCGGCCGCAGCTCTGCCCGGCCACCACGGGCTCCGGCCACCACGGGCTCCGGCCGCCCGGCGCCCCAGCCTCGCCCCTCCGACTCAGCTGCGCCGGCCGGTCGCCGGGTACGCCCGCCCGCCCTGCGCCCCGCGCCCCGCGCCCCGCGCCCGGCGCCCACCGCCGCCCGCCTCTGGAGGGCGCTCTGGCCGCCTGGCCGCTCTCGGGCCCTCGGAGGCCGGCTGGGGAGCCCCGCCACGTCCCCGGCCCGGCGTCTTCCGCGTCCTCCGCGGCCCGCAGCTAGCGGCCCGGCCCGGCCCGGCCCGGCCCGGCGCGGGAAGGAGCAGAGGGGGCGGGCGCAGGCCACACCACCTCCCGCATCCAGACGGGACCGGACCCATCTGCCTCCCACCCGAGCGACACCCACGGCGCCTGCGCGGCTGGGCGGCTGGGCGGCACGTCGCCGAGGAGCTCGCCGTGGCTGCCGCGGGGACCACACGAGGCCCCGGCTGCGCGGTGGCGACCCAGCGTCCGGCCTCGAGCCACGCAAAGGGCTGGGGCCGGTGGACGGTGGGCAGGCCGGGCACGCGCCGCCGGCCGGACGACGGACGGCCGAGAAGAAGCGCCCCTGCCCCTCGGGAGCAAGAGGCGGGACCCAGAGCTGCGCAGGCCACCAAAAAGGGCGTCTTGCCTCCCCGTCGGGGAATCGAACCCCGGTCTCCCGCGTGACAGGCGGGGATACTCACCACTATACTAACGAGGACGGCGGCGGCCGGCCACCCGGGCGCCCGACCCCTCTCCGGCTGCCTCCCCACGCCTGCCCCTGCCTGCCCTCGCTCGACGCCCTGCCCTGCACAGGCGCCCGGCACGGCACGGGCCACGCCCCACCCGACCCCAGCCCCGCTTCGGTCCCCTCTCCCGCACGGCAGCCCCCAGCCCCGACTCGGAGTCCGCCCGGACCCGGGGCCCACACACGGACCCGGACGGCGCTCAGTACTCCCAACGAGCGCTGCCTCTCTCTCGTCTGCCAGGCGGGCATCGCGCCGGGAGAAAAGGCCCCAGACGGCAAGCGGGGCTGCGAGGGCGAGGGCGAGGAAGGCGGGGTGGGGAGCAGGGCAAGGGGCGCCGACGCTGGACGGGGCCTGCAGGGAGCTGGGGGTGGGGGTGCGACAGCGACGGGAGCCGCGCTGGCGGCGGCGGCGGCGGCGGCGGCGGCGGCGGCGGCGGCGAGGCGGCTGGCCGTGCTCCTCCGGGGCAGCCGCGCGTGTCTCGCCCCTTGCGCACCCACACAGCCGCCAGCCGGGCGCCATGACGGCCAAGGACGCCAGCGTTAGCGCCGCGTCCCAGCCAGGCCAGCGGCGACGCGCCCACACCCGCCGTCAGGATGGCCGAGCGGTCTAAGGCGCTGCGTTCAGGTCGCAGTCTCCCCTGGAGGCGTGGGTTCGAATCCCACTCCTGACACGCCCACCTTTTGGCCCGCCCCACACAGCAGCCACGCCACCCGGGACTGGACCACACCCTCTCGCGGCCGCGGCCCGCCTCGCACCCGAGCACACGCTGCCCGGGACCGAGCTCCAGCCCCTCCACCCTCGCCGCCTCGGGCTCTGAGCGCGCGCGCGCGCGCGCGCACACACACACGCACTGCCCGGCGACTCGAGCGCCTTTCCCACACCCGCAGGCTTCGCTGACTTCGCACCCGCTGCTTTCTGGAGGCTCTTTGGTCCTCCTTCTCGTCTATTCCCGCCCCTGCCCTCCTCACCCCGGCACTCGCGAACCAGCCCAGGCTGCAAAGCTCCCCGCGCTTCCCGCTCCCACTTGGGGCCGCTGGACAGCGCCTGGCTCTTCCAGCCAGCCGTCCGCTTCCGCCGCCACCGGCAACACGCACCCACCCCACCGTCACCCCGTGCTTTCCCCCCGGCCCTAGTCCATTCTCTCCACACCCTCCCGAGGCGGCCCACACGATTCTCCACCTAGGGGCCTTCCCCTGGCCACACCTACCTGCCTGCCTGTCTGCCTCCCGGGAGCCATACAGCCCAGCCGTCTGCTGGCCAGCCGGCGGCGCGGACCCCTCCCTTCTGGGGGCCTGGCTCACGAGTCCAAGCCGGGAAGGTGGCTGCAGGGAGCAGTGAGCGGAAGCCCTAGACCCCCAGGCCATCCAGCCGGGCGCCACAGCGCATCTCCTGGCTCGGGGAGGCCGCCGGCCGGCCACTCCGCCCCAGCGTTCCTCCCGGATCCAAGACCGCCCTCCTGCCTCCCAACCTGTCAAGGCACCGAGCCGGACCCCTAGGGAGAGGCGCCTGCCAGCGCGCTCAGGCCTTTGCTCTCTTGGCCCGAGACGCACTCAGAGGCGCAGGCGGCGCTACCTGGCCTCTAACTCCGACAGACGCCGGCGCCAGCGCAAACACACACCCACCCACACACACACACACACACACACACACACACACACACACAAAGACACACAGCCCACCCGCCCCGCCCCCCGCCCCCGCCCCCAGCCCCCGGCCCCATGGCTCCACACACGAGAGGTCCGTTCCCCACCCCGTCCTCCAGGACACACACTGCACGCGCGAGAAAACCATCCGCCAAACGGACTCTGGCTCGGGGCTGGGAGTAGCTGAAGGCAAGGTCCCTCGCCTGCCTGCACCTGCCACAGATGGCTCCGGCTGTTTGGGGTTCGGGCGCTGGCCGGGCTGGGTCCGGCTCCTGGCTGCCTCTGCGGACACGGGCAGGCTGTGGAGGCGGCCCTGGACGAGGGACAAAGCACGGGATGAGCCCAGTCCGCCTCCGTGCCTTCCTCTGCCCGGACGTCCGCGCCGCGCCGCGCCCCAGGGGCTGGCTCTCCGCGTGCCTGGAGCCTGTCTTGCAGACCGCCCGCCTCCTGCTCCCACGGAGCAGACGCTCACGCTCACGCTCACGCTCACGCTCACTACTGGCGGGGACCGGCAACGGAGGCGGCCGGCGCCGCTGGGGAAGCCCTCTGTGGACCACGTCCGTGGGTGCATGGGTGGTTCAGTGGTAGAATTCTCGCCTGCCACGCGGGAGGCCCGGGTTCGATTCCCGGCCCATGCAACGCGCCATCCCCTTTTGGCCCCGCAGCGCCAACTGCGCGCTACGCTTCCTCTCTCCCACCTTCAGAGCACCTGGCCAAAGCCACCTCTGCTCCTCTCTGGGGGCCCGCCCACGCCCCATCCCGTCCCCGCCCCTGCCGCACAACCCCTTCCTCCTCCCTGGCTCGCTCGCCCTGGGGACAGAACTCCGCCCGCCCGGGAGCCAAGGGCCCATCCGCGCCCGCCCACACACCTGCCTTGCCCTTCTTCTCTTTAACGACGCTCGCCTCGCTCCAGTCTCCCGATTCACTGCAAGGAACGCATCCACGCACCAACTCGCGCTGCCACCCGCACGCTCCTCCCCTTCCCTCGCACCGCCGCCCCTCCCACCAGCCCCCCCTCCCCGACACACACACACACACACACACACACGCACGCTCTGGCTCACTCTACCCACACTCCAGAAATCCTCCCCTTTTGCACAACCGGCAGAAACCAAGCTGCCACGCCTAGGTGCGCTATACAGCCCATCGTCCGCGAGGGTCGCTCACAGACTCCAGGTGGCACCGGCACCCGCACCCGCAAGACCCCAGCGTGCCTAACGTCATGGTCGCGCAGGCCCTTGATTCTCTGCGACCCGCTTCGCCGCCGCGCTACCGTGCCAACGCGGCTTCCTCTTCCACCGCTAGAGCCACCCACGGCACCAAAGTCCACCACCGTCCTCCATCCCTCTCCCACCCCGACCTCCACCCCTCCACCCCTCCACACACACCCACACGCACACACACACGCAAAAGCAAGGACTCCGAGGAAACTTCCCGTGGGCACGGGAAGCACCCGGAGACCCACGGCCGCCGCGGCTCCTCCGCACCGCTGCAGGGGGCTTGTGCGGTTGAAGCGAGTGTGCCCCGGCAGGTGTGCGCGGCGCACCGGCTGACCGCTTGGCCTCGAGAGGGGACACCTCTGATCACAGAACAAATCCCCGGCGGACAGGGGTGTCCAAGTTGGGGCGGAAAGGAGACTGAGGTGTGCGATGGACCTTGGGAGGCATCCGCAGAAGAGGACGGATACAGACAGGGGTGGACAGAGGGATGGACGGCGCCTATCATGGCGAGGCACAGGGCGAGGCGGGATGGGAAACTGTGAAAAGTGCAACTGGGAAAAGTGTGCGTGAGTGGGAGGGGTGGTGGAGGACGCCGCTCATCGGGGGTGTGGGGTGGGGCGCGGAGGTGGCGAAAGGGACCACTGGGTAACACGCCGGCCCCTTTGCCCAAGGATGGAAGGGACCGACGTGTCCTGCAATTGGAATGACGAGTTGGCGACAAGTGCGCCCAGTCCCCCGGGGTGCCTCGACCGCCACCCACCTGCCTGGCTGCTGGGTTGTCTTCCCCCGTGGCTCCCACGGCACCTCACCCCTGTCTCACCTCCAGTGCCCCGGGGGGGGGGGGGTGGTCCGGGCCGTGCCCGGATGCCTCTTCCCTCCTCCACCTCCCGGGCACAGCGGTCGGACTCTGCGCTCGCATCGGCGCCCAAGACCGGCGTGCCCCTGGGGTCCGCTCTCCGTCGCCGGGGAGAGACGCAGCCAGCCAGGTCGTGGCGCTCCCGCCCCGCGTGGGGCAGGGAAGCCGCCCGAGAGGTTCCAGGCCCGAGGGGGGCTGCTCGGCCAGGTGACGGGACTCAGGGCTGCGCGTGACTCACCTGACCCACGCGCCTGGCACCGCCACCGCGGGCACCTCAGGAGGGAGGACAGGATGGCTCGTCAGCGTGGCCAGCTAGGAGCGCCACCGGAGGGGGCGGTGGGGGTCCGAGCACACTCGGGGGGCAGGGGCGCCTGCGCACACTGGTGGTCCCGGCGGGGGACAGAGGCCGCCCCGGCCACTCGCGTCTCGGGCTGTGGAAGCCAAGGTGCCAGGCGAGCGCGTGCACGGGGCGGGGGACGTGGGGGGGGGGGGAAGTGCGAAGGGGAGAGGCGATGCCGAGGGCCTCCGGTGGGCCAGTCAGGCCAAAAGGCTCGGACGGGCCGAGGTGGCAGGGCGAGACTTGGGGCTGCCCGTCGGGGCGTGGCAGGTGGCCTTGTGTGCACCCGTCCATCGTGGCGGCGGGGCCCGCGACAAGCTAGCCAGCTCTGGCCGGGCGTGCTGGCGTGGGCTAAAAGGGGGTGGTGCGGGTGCACCGGGGACG
The DNA here is from genome assembly GCF_028749965.1 of Puma concolor. Taxonomy (NCBI): domain Eukaryota; kingdom Metazoa; phylum Chordata; class Mammalia; order Carnivora; family Felidae; genus Puma; species Puma concolor. The sequence goes on along the minus strand of NC_141683.1, from coordinate 5,847,667 downwards.
GGACGGTGGGGGGCTCGGCTCGGCCGGCCGGGAGGGGAGGCCCCGGAGGGCCAGAGGAAGAAGAAAGGCTTCCCTGACCGGGAATCGAACCCGGGCCGCGGCGGTGAGAGCGCCGAATCCTAACCACTAGACCACCAGGGAGCGACAGGCTGCGCGCCTGGCCTGCACCCCCTGGACCCAGCGCCTCCATTCCACCCACGCGGCTGCGCTTGGGCCCCGAGGCCCCTGCCTCTGCACGTCCAGCCGCCCGCGGGCCCCACGCAGTCCACCCGGCCCGCTGGCAGCACCCGCAAAACGCTGCGCGCCGGCCGCCCTCGCACCCGCACGCCGCCTGGGGCCACGTGCCCAGCGCCCAGCGCCCAGCGGGCCGGCTCGCCGTCCCCCACTGCCAGCGCCCGGCGGGTCTGGCCAGGAGGGCCCCGGAGCGGCGCAAAAGGTCGGGCGGCTGCGTTGGCCGGGAATCGAACCCGGGTCAACTGCTTGGAAGGCAGCTATGCTCACCACTATACCACCAACGCTGTACGGCCCGGGCCGGCCGGACGCGGCCGGCCCAGGGTGCGCTCCGGCGCCTTCTCGCCTTGGCGCTCGCTCGCCGCTGCTGCTGCCGCCGCCGCCCGGCGCAGCCCTGCCCCGACGTCCCGCCCGGCCGCAGCTCTGCCCGGCCACCACGGGCTCCGGCCACCACGGGCTCCGGCCGCCCGGCGCCCCAGCCTCGCCCCTCCGACTCAGCTGCGCCGGCCGGTCGCCGGGTACGCCCGCCCGCCCTGCGCCCCGCGCCCCGCGCCCCGCGCCCGGCGCCCACCGCCGCCCGCCTCTGGAGGGCGCTCTGGCCGCCTGGCCGCTCTCGGGCCCTCGGAGGCCGGCTGGGGAGCCCCGCCACGTCCCCGGCCCGGCGTCTTCCGCGTCCTCCGCGGCCCGCAGCTAGCGGCCCGGCCCGGCCCGGCCCGGCCCGGCGCGGGAAGGAGCAGAGGGGGCGGGCGCAGGCCACACCACCTCCCGCATCCAGACGGGACCGGACCCATCTGCCTCCCACCCGAGCGACACCCACGGCGCCTGCGCGGCTGGGCGGCTGGGCGGCACGTCGCCGAGGAGCTCGCCGTGGCTGCCGCGGGGACCACACGAGGCCCCGGCTGCGCGGTGGCGACCCAGCGTCCGGCCTCGAGCCACGCAAAGGGCTGGGGCCGGTGGACGGTGGGCAGGCCGGGCACGCGCCGCCGGCCGGACGACGGACGGTCGAGAAGAAGCGCCCCTGCCCCTCGGGAGCAAGAGGCGGGACCCAGAGCTGCGCAGGCCACCAAAAAGGGCGTCTTGCCTCCCCGTCGGGGAATCGAACCCCGGTCTCCCGCGTGACAGGCGGGGATACTCACCACTATACTAACGAGGACGGCGGCGGCCGGCCACCCGGGCGCCCGACCCCTCTCCGGCTGCCTCCCCACGCCTGCCCCTGCCTGCCCTCGCTCGACGCCCTGCCCTGCACAGGCGCCCGGCACGGCACGGGCCACGCCCCACCCGACCCCAGCCCCGCTTCGGTCCCCTCTCCCGCACGGCAGCCCCCAGCCCCGACTCGGAGTCCGCCCGGACCCGGGGCCCACACACGGACCCGGACGGCGCTCAGTACTCCCAACGAGCGCTGCCTCTCTCTCGTCTGCCAGGCGGGCATCGCGCCGGGAGAAAAGGCCCCAGACGGCAAGCGGGGCTTCGAGGGCGAGGGCGAGGAAGGCGGGGTGGGGAGCAGGGCAAGGGGCGCCGACGCTGGACGGGGCCTGCAGGGAGCTGGGGGTGGGGGTGCGACAGCGACGGGAGCCGCGCTGGCGGCGGCGGCGGCGGCGGCGGCGGCGGCGGCGAGGCGGCTGGCCGTGCTCCTCCGGGGCAGCCGCGCGTGTCTCGCCCCTTGCGCACCCACACAGCCGCCAGCCGGGCGCCATGACGGCCAAGGACGCCAGCGTTAGCGCCGCGTCCCAGCCAGGCCAGCGGCGACGCGCCCACACCCGCCGTCAGGATGGCCGAGCGGTCTAAGGCGCTGCGTTCAGGTCGCAGTCTCCCCTGGAGGCGTGGGTTCGAATCCCACTCCTGACACGCCCACCTTTTGGCCCGCCCCACACAGCAGCCACGCCACCCGGGACTGGACCACACCCTCTCGCGGCCGCGGCCCGCCTCGCACCCGAGCACACGCTGCCCGGGACCGAGCTCCAGCCCCTCCACCCTCGCCGCCTCGGGCTCTGAGCGCGCGCGCGCGCGCGCGCACACACACACGCACTGCCCGGCGACTCGAGCGCCTTTCCCACACCCGCAGGCTTCGCTGACTTCGCACCCGCTGCTTTCTGGAGGCTCTTTGGTCCTCCTTCTCGTCTATTCCCGCCCCTGCCCTCCTCACCCCGGCACTCGCGAACCAGCCCAGGCTGCAAAGCTCCCCGCGCTTCCCGCTCCCACTTGGGGCCGCTGGACAGCGCCTGGCTCTTCCAGCCAGCCGTCCGCTTCCGCCGCCACCGGCAACACGCACCCACCCCACCGTCACCCCGTGCTTTCCCCCCGGCCCTAGTCCATTCTCTCCACACCCTCCCGAGGCGGCCCACACGATTCTCCACCTAGGGGCCTTCCCCTGGCCACACCTACCTGCCTGCCTGTCTGCCTCCCGGGAGCCATACAGCCCAGCCGTCTGCTGGCCAGCCGGCGGCGCGGACCCCTCCCTTCTGGGGGCCTGGCTCACGAGTCCAAGCCGGGAAGGTGGCTGCAGGGAGCAGTGAGCGGAAGCCCTAGACCCCCAGGCCATCCAGCCGGGCGCCACAGCGCATCTCCTGGCTCGGGGAGGCCGCCGGCCGGCCACTCCGCCCCAGCGTTCCTCCCGGATCCAAGACCGCCCTCCTGCCTCCCAACCTGTCAAGGCACCGAGCCGGACCCCTAGGGAGAGGCGCCTGCCAGCGCGCTCAGGCCTTTGCTCTCTTGGCCCGAGACGCACTCAGAGGCGCAGGCGGCGCTACCTGGCCTCTAACTCCGACAGACGCCGGCGCCAGCGCAAACACACACCCACCCACACACACACACACACACACACACACACACACACACAAAGACACACAGCCCACCCGCCCCGCCCCCCGCCCCCGCCCCCAGCCCCCGGCCCCATGGCTCCACACACGAGAGGTCCGTTCCCCACCCCGTCCTCCAGGACACACACTGCACGCGCGAGAAAACCATCCGCCAAACGGACTCTGGCTCGGGGCTGGGAGTAGCTGAAGGCAAGGTCCCTCGCCTGCCTGCACCTGCCACAGATGGCTCCGGCTGTTTGGGGTTCGGGCGCTGGCCGGGCTGGGTCCGGCTCCTGGCTGCCTCTGCGGACACGGGCAGGCTGTGGAGGCGGCCCTGGACGAGGGACAAAGCACGGGATGAGCCCAGTCCGCCTCCGTGCCTTCCTCTGCCCGGACGTCCGTGCCGCGCCGCGCCGCGCCCCAGGGGCTGGCTCTCCGCGTGCCTGGAGCCTGTCTTGCAGACCGCCCGCCTCCTGCTCCCACGGAGCAGACGCTCACGCTCACGCTCACGCTCACGCTCACTACTGGCGGGGACCGGCAACGGAGGCGGCCGGCGCCGCTGGGGAAGCCCTCTGTGGACCACGTCCGTGGGTGCATGGGTGGTTCAGTGGTAGAATTCTCGCCTGCCACGCGGGAGGCCCGGGTTCGATTCCCGGCCCATGCAACGCGCCATCCCCTTTTGGCCCCGCAGCGCCAACTGCGCGCTACGCTTCCTCTCTCCCACCTTCAGAGCACCTGGCCAAAGCCACCTCTGCTCCTCTCTGGGGGCCCGCCCACGCCCCATCCCGTCCCCGCCCCTGCCGCACAACCCCTTCCTCCTCCCTGGCTCGCTCGCCCTGGGGACAGAACTCCGCCCGCCCGGGAGCCAAGGGCCCATCCGCGCCCGCCCACACACCTGCCTTGCCCTTCTTCTCTTTAACGACGCTCGCCTCGCTCCAGTCTCCCGATTCACTGCAAGGAACGCATCCACGCACCAACTCGCGCTGCCACCCGCACGCTCCTCCCCTTCCCTCGCACCGCCGCCCCTCCCACCAGCCCCCCCTCCCCGACACACACACACACACACACACACACACGCACGCTCTGGCTCACTCTACCCACACTCCAGAAATCCTCCCCTTTTGCACAACCGGCAGAAACCAAGCTGCCACGCCTAGGTGCGCTATACAGCCCATCGTCCGCGAGGGTCGCTCACAGACTCCAGGTGGCACCGGCACCCGCACCCGCAAGACCCCAGCGTGCCTAACGTCATGGTCGCGCAGGCCCTTGATTCTCTGCGACCCGCTTCGCCGCCGCGCTACCGTGCCAACGCGGCTTCCTCTTCCACCGCTAGAGCCACCCACGGCACCAAAGTCCACCACCGTCCTCCATCCCTCTCCCACCCCGACCTCCACCCCTCCACCCCTCCACACACACCCACACGCACACACACACGCAAAAGCAAGGACTCCGAGGAAACTTCCCGTGGGCACGGGAAGCACCCGGAGACCCACGGCCGCCGCGGCTCCTCCGCACCGCTGCAGGGGGCTTGTGCGGTTGAAGCGAGTGTGCCCCGGCAGGTGTGCGCGGCGCACCGGCTGACCGCTTGGCCTCGAGAGGGGACACCTCTGATCACAGAACAAATCCCCGGCGGACAGGGGTGTCCAAGTTGGGGCGGGAAGGAGACTGAGGTGTGCGATGGACCTTGGGAGGCATCCGCAGAAGAGGACGGATACAGACAGGGGTGGACAGAGGGACGGACGGCGCCTATCATGGCGAGGCACAGGGCGAGGCGGGATGGGAAACTGTGCAAAGTGCAACTGGGAAAAGTGTGCGTGAGTGGGAGGGGTGGTGGAGGACGCCGCTCATCGGGGGTGTGGGGTGGGGCGCGGAGGTGGCGAAAGGGACCACTGGGTAACACGCCGGCCCCTTTGCCCAAGGATGGAAGGGACCGACGTGTCCTGCAATTGGAATGACGAGTTGGCGACAAGTGCGCCCAGTCCCCCGGGGTGCCTCGACCGGCACCCACCTGCCTGGCTGCTGGGTTGTCTTCCCCCGTGGCTCCCACGGCACCTCACCCCTGTCTCACCTCCAGTGCCCCGGGGGGGGGGGGTGGTCCGGGCCGTGCCCGGATGCCTCTTCCCTCCTCCACCTCCCGGGCACAGCGGTCGGACTCTGCGCTCGCATCGGCGCCCAAGACCGGCGTGCCCCTGGGGTCCGCTCTCCGTCGCCGGGGAGAGACGCAGCCAGCCAGGTCGTGGCGCTCCCGCCCCGCGTGGGGCAGGGAAGCCGCCCGAGAGGTTCCAGGCCCGAGGGGGGCTGCTCGGCCAGGTGACGGGACTCAGGGCTGCGCGTGGCTCACCTGACCCACGCGCCCGGCACCGCCACCGCGGGCACCTCAGGAGGGAGGACAGGATGGCTCGTCAGCGTGGCCAGCTAGGAGCGCCACCGGAGGGGGCGGTGGGGGTCCGAGCACACTCGGGGGGCAGGGGCGCCTGCGCACACTGGTGGTCCCGGCGGGGGACAGAGGCCGCCCCGGCCACTCGCGTCTCGGGCTGTGGAAGCCAAGGTGCCAGGCGAGCGCGTGCACGGGGCGGGGGACGTGGGGGGGGGGGGGAAGTGCGAAGGGGAGAGGCGATGCCGAGGGCCTCCGGTGGGCCAGCCAGGCCAAAAGGCTCGGACGGGCCGAGGTGGCAGGGCGAGACTTGGGGCTGCCCGTCGGGGCGTGGCAGGTGGCCTTGTGTGCACCCGTCCATCGTGGCGGCGGGGCCCGCGACAAGCTAGCCAGCTCTGGCCGGGCGTGCTGGCGTGGGCTAAAAGGGGGTGGTGCGGGTGCACTGGGGACGGGACGGTGGGGGGCTCGGCTCGGCCGGCCGGGAGGGGAGGCCCCGGAGGGCCAGAGGAAGAAGAAAGGCTTCCCTGACCGGGAATCGAACCCGGGCCGCGGCGGTGAGAGCGCCGAATCCTAACCACTAGACCACCAGGGAGCGACAGGCTGCGCGCCTGGCCTGCACCCCCTGGACCCAGCGCCTCCATTCCACCCACGCGGCTGCGCTTGGGCCCCGAGGCCCCTGCCTCTGCACGTCCAGCCGCCCGCGGGCCCCACGCAGTCCACCCGGCCCGCTGGCAGCACCCGCAAAACGCTGCGCGCCCGCCGCCCTCGCACCCGCACGCCGCCTGGGGCCACGTGCCCAGCGCCCAGCGCCCAGCGGGCCGGCTCGCCGTCCCCCACTGCCAGCGCCCGGCGGGTCTGGCCAGGAGGGCCCCGGAGCGGCGCAAAAGGTCGGGCGGCTGCGTTGGCCGGGAATCGAACCCGGGTCAACTGCTTGGAAGGCAGCTATGCTCACCACTATACCACCAACGCTGTACGGCCCGGGCCGGCCGGACGCGGCCGGCCCAGGGTGCGCTCCGGCGCCTTCTCGCCTTGGCGCTCGCTCGCCGCTGCTGCTGCCGCCGCCGCCCGGCGCAGCCCTGCCCCGACGTCCCGCCCGGCCGCAGCTCTGCCCGGCCACCACGGGCTCCGGCCACCACGGGCTCCGGCCGCCCGGCGCCCCAGCCTCGCCCCTCCGACTCAGCTGCGCCGGCCGGTCGCCGGGTACGCCCGCCCGCCCTGCGCCCCGCGCCCCGCGCCCCGCGCCCGGCGCCCACCGCCGCCCGCCTCTGGAGGGCGCTCTGGCCGCCTGGCCGCTCTCGGGCCCTCGGAGGCCGGCTGGGGAGCCCCGCCACGTCCCCGGCCCGGCGTCTTCCGCGTCCTCCGCGGCCTGCAGCTAGCGGCCCGGCCCGGCCCGGCCCGGCCCGGCGCGGGAAGGAGCAGAGGGGGCGGGCGCAGGCCACACCACCTCCCGCATCCAGACGGGACCGGACCCATCTGCCTCCCACCCGAGCGACACCCACGGCGCCTGCGCGGCTGGGCGGCTGGGCGGCACGTCGCCGAGGAGCTCGCCGTGGCTGCCGCGGGGACCACACGAGGCCCCGGCTGCGCGGTGGCGACCCAGCGTCCGGCCTCGAGCCACGCAAAGGGCTGGGGCCGGTGGACGGTGGGCAGGCCGGGCACGCGCCGCCGGCCGGACGACGGACGGCCGAGAAGAAGCGCCCCTGCCCCTCGGGAGCAAGAGGCGGGACCCAGAGCTGCGCAGGCCACCAAAAAGGGCGTCTTGCCTCCCCGTCGGGGAATCGAACCCCGGTCTCCCGCGTGACAGGCGGGGATACTCACCACTATACTAACGAGGACGGCGGCGGCCGGCCACCCGGGCGCCCGACCCCTCTCCGGCTGCCTCCCCACGCCTGCCCCTGCCTGCCCTCGCTCGACGCCCTGCCCTGCACAGGCGCCCGGCACGGCACGGGCCACGCCCCACCCGACCCCAGCCCCGCTTCGGTCCCCTCTCCCGCACGGCAGCCCCCAGCCCCGACTCGGAGTCCGCCCGGACCCGGGGCCCACACACGGACCCGGACGGCGCTCAGTACTCCCAACGAGCGCTGCCTCTCTCTCGTCTGCCAGGCGGGCATCGCGCCGGGAGAAAAGGCCCCAGACGGCAAGCGGGGCTGCGAGGGCGAGGGCGAGGAAGGCGGGGTGGGGAGCAGGGCAAGGGGCGCCGACGCTGGACGGGGCCTGCAGGGAGCTGGGGGTGGGGGTGCGACAGCGACGGGAGCCGCGCTGGCGGCGGCGGCGGCGGCGGCGGCGGCGGCGGCGGCGGCGAGGCGGCTGGCCGTGCTCCTCCGGGGCAGCCGCGCGTGTCTCGCCCCTTGCGCACCCACACAGCCGCCAGCCGGGCGCCATGACGGCCAAGGACGCCAGCGTTAGCGCCGCGTCCCAGCCAGGCCAGCGGCGACGCGCCCACACCCGCCGTCAGGATGGCCGAGCGGTCTAAGGCGCTGCGTTCAGGTCGCAGTCTCCCCTGGAGGCGTGGGTTCGAATCCCACTCCTGACACGCCCACCTTTTGGCCCGCCCCACACAGCAGCCACGCCACCCGGGACTGGACCACACCCTCTCGCGGCCGCGGCCCGCCTCGCACCCGAGCACACGCTGCCCGGGACCGAGCTCCAGCCCCTCCACCCTCGCCGCCTCGGGCTCTGAGCGCGCGCGCGCGCGCGCGCACACACACACGCACTGCCCGGCGACTCGAGCGCCTTTCCCACACCCGCAGGCTTCGCTGACTTCGCACCCGCTGCTTTCTGGAGGCTCTTTGGTCCTCCTTCTCGTCTATTCCCGCCCCTGCCCTCCTCACCCCGGCACTCGCGAACCAGCCCAGGCTGCAAAGCTCCCCGCGCTTCCCGCTCCCACTTGGGGCCGCTGGACAGCGCCTGGCTCTTCCAGCCAGCCGTCCGCTTCCGCCGCCACCGGCAACACGCACCCACCCCACCGTCACCCCGTGCTTTCCCCCCGGCCCTAGTCCATTCTCTCCACACCCTCCCGAGGCGGCCCACACGATTCTCCACCTAGGGGCCTTCCCCTGGCCACACCTACCTGCCTGCCTGTCTGCCTCCCGGGAGCCATACAGCCCAGCCGTCTGCTGGCCAGCCGGCGGCGCGGACCCCTCCCTTCTGGGGGCCTGGCTCACGAGTCCAAGCCGGGAAGGTGGCTGCAGGGAGCAGTGAGCGGAAGCCCTAGACCCCCAGGCCATCCAGCCGGGCGCCACAGCGCATCTCCTGGCTCGGGGAGGCCGCCGGCCGGCCACTCCGCCCCAGCGTTCCTCCCGGATCCAAGACCGCCCTCCTGCCTCCCAACCTGTCAAGGCACCGAGCCGGACCCCTAGGGAGAGGCGCCTGCCAGCGCGCTCAGGCCTTTGCTCTCTTGGCCCGAGACGCACTCAGAGGCGCAGGCGGCGCTACCTGGCCTCTAACTCCGACAGACGCCGGCGCCAGCGCAAACACACACCCACCCACACACACACACACACACACACACACACACACACACACACACAAAGACACACAGCCCACCCGCCCCGCCCCCCGCCCCCGCCCCCAGCCCCCGGCCCCATGGCTCCACACACGAGAGGTCCGTTCCCCACCCCGTCCTCCAGGACACACACTGCACGCGCGAGAAAACCATCCGCCAAACGGACTCTGGCTCGGGGCTGGGAGTAGCTGAAGGCAAGGTCCCTCGCCTGCCTGCACCTGCCACAGATGGCTCCGGCTGTTTGGGGTTCGGGCGCTGGCCGGGCTGGGTCCGGCTCCTGGCTGCCTCTGCGGACACGGGCAGGCTGTGGAGGCGGCCCTGGACGAGGGACAAAGCACGGGATGAGCCCAGTCCGCCTCCGTGCCTTCCTCTGCCCGGACGTCCGCGCCGCGCCGCGCCCCAGGGGCTGGCTCTCCGCGTGCCTGGAGCCTGTCTTGCAGACCGCCCGCCTCCTGCTCCCACGGAGCAGACGCTCACGCTCACGCTCACGCTCACGCTCACGCTCACTACTGGCGGGGACCGGCAACGGAGGCGGCCGGCGCCGCTGGGGAAGCCCTCTGTGGACCACGTCCGTGGGTGCATGGGTGGTTCAGTGGTAGAATTCTCGCCTGCCACGCGGGAGGCCCGGGTTCGATTCCCGGCCCATGCAACGCGCCATCCCCTTTTGGCCCCGCAGCGCCAACTGCGCGCTACGCTTCCTCTCTCCCACCTTCAGAGCACCTGGCCAAAGCCACCTCTGCTCCTCTCTGGGGGCCCGCCCACGCCCCATCCCGTCCCCGCCCCTGCCGCACAACCCCTTCCTCCTCCCTGGCTCGCTCGCCCTGGGGACAGAACTCCGCCCGCCCGGGAGCCAAGGGCCCATCCGCGCCCGCCCACACACCTGCCTTGCCCTTCTTCTCTTTAACGACGCTCGCCTCGCTCCAGTCTCCCGATTCACTGCAAGGAACGCATCCACGCACCAACTCGCGCTGCCACCCGCACGCTCCTCCCCTTCCCTCGCACCGCCGCCCCTCCCACCAGCCCCCCCTCCCCGACACACACACACACACACACACACACACGCACGCTCTGGCTCACTCTACCCACACTCCAGAAATCCTCCCCTTTTGCACAACCGGCAGAAACCAAGCTGCCACGCCTAGGTGCGCTATACAGCCCATCGTCCGCGAGGGTCGCTCACAGACTCCAGGTGGCACCGGCACCCGCACCCGCAAGACCCCAGCGTGCCTAACGTCATGGTCGCGCAGGCCCTTGATTCTCTGCGACCCGCTTCGCCGCCGCGCTACCGTGCCAACGCGGCTTCCTCTTCCACCGCTAGAGCCACCCACGGCACCAAAGTCCACCACCGTCCTCCATCCCTCTCCCACCCCGACCTCCACCCCTCCACCCCTCCACACACACCCACACGCACACACACACGCAAAAGCAAGGACTCCGAGGAAACTTCCCGTGGGCACGGGAAGCACCCGGAGACCCACGGCCGCCGCGGCTCCTCCGCACCGCTGCAGGGGGCTTGTGCGGTTGAAGCGAGTGTGCCCCGGCAGGTGTGCGCGGCGCACCGGCTGACCGCTTGGCCTCGAGAGGGGACACCTCTGATCACAGAACAAATCCCCGGCGGACAGGGGTGTCCAAGTTGGGGCGGGAAGGAGACTGAGGTGTGCGATGGACCTTGGGAGGCATCCGCAGAAGAGGACGGATACAGACAGGGGTGGACAGAGGGACGGACGGCGCCTATCATGGCGAGGCACAGGGCGAGGCGGGATGGGAAACTGTGCAAAGTGCAACTGGGAAAAGTGTGCGTGAGTGGGAGGGGTGGTGGAGGACGCCGCTCATCGGGGGTGTGGGGTGGGGCGCGGAGGTGGCGAAAGGGACCACTGGGTAACACGCCGGCCCCTTTGCCCAAGGATGGAAGGGACCGACGTGTCCTGCAATTGGAATGACGAGTTGGCGACAAGTGCGCCCAGTCCCCCGGGGTGCCTCGACCGCCACCCACCTGCCTGGCTGCTGGGTTGTCTTCCCCCGTGGCTCCCACGGCACCTCACCCCTGTCTCACCTCCAGTGCCCCGGGGGGGGGGGGGTGGTCCGGGCCGTGCCCGGATGCCTCTTCCCTCCTCCACCTCCCGGGCACAGCGGTCGGACTCTGCGCTCGCATCGGCGCCCAAGACCGGCGTGCCCCTGGGGTCCGCTCTCCGTCGCCGGGGAGAGACGCAGCCAGCCAGGTCGTGGCGCTCCCGCCCCGCGTGGGGCAGGGAAGCCGCCCGAGAGGTTCCAGGCCCGAGGGGGGCTGCTCGGCCAGGTGACGGGACTCAGGGCTGCGCGTGGCTCACCTGACCCACGCGCCCGGCACCGCCACCGCGGGCACCTCAGGAGGGAGGACAGGATGGCTCGTCAGCGTGGCCAGCTAGGAGCGCCACCGGAGGGGGCGGTGGGGGTCCGAGCACACTCGGGGGGCAGGGGCGCCTGCGCACACTGGTGGTCCCGGCGGGGGACAGAGGCCGCCCCGGCCACTCGCGTCTCGGGCTGTGGAAGCCAAGGTGCCAGGCGAGCGCGTGCACGGGGCGGGGGACGTGGGGGGGGGGGGGAAGTGCGAAGGGGAGAGGCGATGCCGAGGGCCTCCGGTGGGCCAGCCAGGCCAAAAGGCTCGGACGGGCCGAGGTGGCAGGGCGAGACTTGGGGCTGCCCGTCGGGGCGTGGCAGGTGGCCTTGTGTGCACCCGTCCATCGTGGCGGCGGGGCCCGCGACAAGCTAGCCAGCTCTGGCCGGGCGTGCTGGCGTGGGCTAAAAGGGGGTGGTGCGGGTGCACTGGGGACGGGACGGTGGGGGGCTCGGCTCGGCCGGCCGGGAGGGGAGGCCCCGGAGGGCCAGAGGAAGAAGAAAGGCTTCCCTGACCGGGAATCGAACCCGGGCCGCGGCGGTGAGAGCGCCGAATCCTAACCACTAGACCACCAGGGAGCGACAGGCTGCGCGCCTGGCCTGCACCCCCTGGACCCAGCGCCTCCATTCCACCCACGCGGCTGCGCTTGGGCCCCGAGGCCCCTGCCTCTGCACGTCCAGCCGCCCGCGGGCCCCACGCAGTCCACCCGGCCCGCTGGCAGCACCCGCAAAACGCTGCACGCCCGCCGCCCTCGCACCCGCACGCCGCCTGGGGCCACGTGCCCAGCGCCCAGCGCCCAGCGGGCCGGCTCGCCGTCCCCCACTGCCAGCGCCCGGCGGGTCTGGCCAGGAGGGCCCCGGAGCGGCGCAAAAGGTCGGGCGGCTGCGTTGGCCGGGAATCGAACCCGGGTCAACTGCTTGGAAGGCAGCTATGCTCACCACTATACCACCAACGCTGTACGGCCCGGGCCGGCCGGACGCGGCCGGCCCAGGGTGCGCTCCGGCGCCTTCTCGCCTTGGCGCTCGCTCGCCGCTGCTGCTGCCGCCGCCGCCCGGCGCAGCCCTGCCCCGACGTCCCGCCCGGCCGCAGCTCTGCCCGGCCACCACGGGCTCCGGCCACCACGGGCTCCGGCCGCCCGGCGCCCCAGCCTCGCCCCTCCGACTCAGCTGCGCCGGCCGGTCGCCGGGTACGCCCGCCCGCCCTGCGCCCCGCGCCCCGCGCCCCGCGCCCGGCGCCCGCCTCTGGAGGGCGCTCTGGCCGCCTGGCCGCTCTCGGGCCCTCGGAGGCCGGCTGGGGAGCCCCGCCACGTCCCCGGCCCGGCGTCTTCCGCGTCCTCCGCGGCCCGCAGCTAGCGGCCCGGCCCGGCCCGGCCCGGCCCGGCGCGGGAAGGAGCAGAGGGGGCGGGCGCAGGCCACACCACCTCCCGCATCCAGACGGGACCGGACCCATCTGCCTCCCACCCGAGCGACACCCACGGCGCCTGCGCGGCTGGGCGGCTGGGCGGCACGTCGCCGAGGAGCTCGCCGTGGCTGCCGCGGGGACCACACGAGGCCCCGGCTGCGCGGTGGCGACCCAGCGTCCGGCCTCGAGCCACGCAAAGGGCTGGGGCCGGTGGACGGTGGGCAGGCCGGGCACGCGCCGCCGGCCGGACGACGGACGGCCGAGAAGAAGCGCCCCTGCCCCTCGGGAGCAAGAGGCGGGACCCAGAGCTGCGCAGGCCACCAAAAAGGGCGTCTTGCCTCCCCGTCGGGGAATCGAACCCCGGTCTCCCGCGTGACAGGCGGGGATACTCACCACTATACTAACGAGGACGGCGGCGGCCGGCCACCCGGGCGCCCGACCCCT